>NC_044558.1:123535987-123575154 GCF_007565055.1 Rhinopithecus roxellana | reverse complement strand
GATCTGTGAGTTCAGCTCACAGAGTTTACAACCTCTGCCTCAAGAAGCAGTTTGCTAACACTCTTTTCGTGGAATCTGCAAAGGTGATATTTGGGAGCCTATTGGGGCCCATGGTGATAAAGGAATATCCTCACATAATAACTAAAGAGAAGCTTTCTGAGAAACTGCATTGCCAAGTGTGAATGCAACTCACAGAGTTACACGTTTCTCTTCAGTGATCAGTTTGTTAGCACAGTTTTCTGGAAATCTGCAATTAGATACTTCATAGCGCAATGAACATTACAGTGACAAAGGAAATATCCACAGATGAAAACTAGAAAGAAGCTTTCTTAGAAACTTCTTGGTGATGTGTGAATTCATCTCACAGAGTTACACTTATGTTTCGTGGAGCAGTCCATTAACACTGTCTTTGAGGAATCTGAGAAGGGCTTCTTTGGATCACATTGAGGCCTACGCTGATAAAGGAAATTTCATCCGTTCAAAACGTGAAAGAAGCTTTCTGAGAAACTTCTTTCTGATCTGTGAGTTCATCTCACAGAGTTACAACCTCTGCCTCAAGAAGCAGTTTGCTAACACTCTTTTCGTGGAATCTGCAAAGTGATATTTGGGAGCCTATTGGGGCCCATGGTGATAAAGGAAATATCCTCACATAATAACTAAAGAGAAGCTTTCTGAGAAACTGCATTGCCAAGTGTGAATGCAACTCACAGAGTTACACGTTTCTCTTCAGTGATCAGTTTGTTAGCACAGTTTTCTGGAAATCTGCAATTAGATACTTCATAGCGCAATGAACATTACAGTGACAAAGGAAATATCCACAGATGAAAACTAGAAAGAAGCTTTCTTAGAAACTTCTTGGTGATGTGTGAATTCATCTCACAGAGTTACACTTATGTTTCGTGGAGCAGTCCATTAACACTGTCTTTGAGGAATCTGAGAAGGGCTTCTTTGGATCACATTGAGGCCTACGCTGATAAAGGAAATTTCATCCGTTCAAAACGTGAAAGAAGCTTTCTGAGAAACTTCTTTCTGATCTGTGAGTTCATCTCACAGAGTTACAACCTCTGCCTCAAGAAGCAGTTTGCTAACACTCTTTTCGTGGAATCTGCAAAGTGATATTTGGGAGCCTATTGGGGCCCATGGTGATAAAGGAAATATCCTCACATAATAACTAAAGAGAAGCTTTCTGAGAAACTGCATTGCCAAGTGTGAATGCAACTCACAGAGTTACACGTTTCTCTTCAGTGATCAGTTTGTTAGCACAGTTTTCTGGAAATCTGCAATTAGATACTTCATAGCGCAATGAACATTACAGTGACAAAGGAAATATCCACAGATGAAAACTAGAAAGAAGCTTTCTTAGAAACTTCTTGGTGATGTGTGAATTCATCTCACAGAGTTACACTTATGTTTCGTGGAGCAGTCCATTAACACTGTCTTTGAGGAATCTGAGAAGGGCTTCTTTGGATCACATTGAGGCCTACGCTGATAAAGGAAATTTCATCCGTTCAAAACGTGAAAGAAGCTTTCTGAGAAACTTCTTTCTGATCTGTGAGTTCATCTCACAGAGTTACAACCTCTGCCTCAAGAAGCAGTTTGCTAACACTCTTTTCGTGGAATCTGCAAAGTGATATTTGGGAGCCTATTGGGGCCCATGGTGATAAAGGAAATATCCTCACATAATAACTAAAGAGAAGCTTTCTGAGAAACTGCATTGCCAAGTGTGAATGCAACTCACAGAGTTACACGTTTCTCTTCAGTGATCAGTTTGTTAGCACAGTTTTCTGGAAATCTGCAATTAGATACTTCATAGCGCAATGAACATTACAGTGACAAAGGAAATATCCACAGATGAAAACTAGAAAGAAGCTTTCTTAGAAACTTCTTGGTGATGTGTGAATTCATCTCACAGAGTTACACTTATGTTTCGTGGAGCAGTCCATTAACACTGTCTTTGAGGAATCTGAGAAGGGCTTCTTTGGATCACATTGAGGCCTACGCTGATAAAGGAAATTTCATCCGTTCAAAACGTGAAAGAAGCTTTCTGAGAAACTTCTTTCTGATCTGTGAGTTCATCTCACAGAGTTACAACCTCTGCCTCAAGAAGCAGTTTGCTAACACTCTTTTCGTGGAATCTGCAAAGTGATATTTGGGAGCCTATTGGGGCCCATGGTGATAAAGGAAATATCCTCACATAATAACTAAAGAGAAGCTTTCTGAGAAACTGCATTGCCAAGTGTGAATGCAACTCACAGAGTTACACGTTTCTCTTCAGTGATCAGTTTGTTAGCACAGTTTTCTGGAAATCTGCAATTAGATACTTCATAGCGCAATGAACATTACAGTGACAAAGGAAATATCCACAGATGAAAACTAGAAAGAAGCTTTCTTAGAAACTTCTTGGTGATGTGTGAATTCATCTCACAGAGTTACACTTATGTTTCGTGGAGCAGTCCATTAACACTGTCTTTGAGGAATCTGAGAAGGGCTTCTTTGGATCACATTGAGGCCTACGCTGATAAAGGAAATTTCATCCGTTCAAAACGTGAAAGAAGCTTTCTGAGAAACTTCTTTCTGATCTGTGAGTTCATCTCACAGAGTTACAACCTCTGCCTCAAGAAGCAGTTTGCTAACACTCTTTTCGTGGAATCTGCAAAGTGATATTTGGGAGCCTATTGGGGCCCATGGTGATAAAGGAAATATCCTCACATAATAACTAAAGAGAAGCTTTCTGAGAAACTGCATTGCCAAGTGTGAATGCAACTCACAGAGTTACACGTTTCTCTTCAGTGATCAGTTTGTTAGCACAGTTTTCTGGAAATCTGCAATTAGATACTTCATAGCGCAATGAACATTACAGTGACAAAGGAAATATCCACAGATGAAAACTAGAAAGAAGCTTTCTTAGAAACTTCTTGGTGATGTGTGAATTCATCTCACAGAGTTACACTTATGTTTCGTGGAGCAGTCCATTAACACTGTCTTTGAGGAATCTGAGAAGGGCTTCTTTGGATCACATTGAGGCCTACGCTGATAAAGGAAATTTCATCCGTTCAAAACGTGAAAGAAGCTTTCTGAGAAACTTCTTTCTGATCTGTGAGTTCATCTCACAGAGTTACAACCTCTGCCTCAAGAAGCAGTTTGCTAACACTCTTTTCGTGGAATCTGCAAAGTGATATTTGGGAGCCTATTGGGGCCCATGGTGATAAAGGAAATATCCTCACATAATAACTAAAGAGAAGCTTTCTGAGAAACTGCATTGCCAAGTGTGAATGCAACTCACAGAGTTACACGTTTCTCTTCAGTGATCAGTTTGTTAGCACAGTTTTCTGGAAATCTGCAATTAGATACTTCATAGCGCAATGAACATTACAGTGACAAAGGAAATATCCACAGATGAAAACTAGAAAGAAGCTTTCTTAGAAACTTCTTGGTGATGTGTGAATTCATCTCACAGAGTTACACTTATGTTTCGTGGAGCAGTCCATTAACACTGTCTTTGAGGAATCTGAGAAGGGCTTCTTTGGATCACATTGAGGCCTACGCTGATAAAGGAAATTTCATCCGTTCAAAACGTGAAAGAAGCTTTCTGAGAAACTTCTTTCTGATCTGTGAGTTCATCTCACAGAGTTACAACCTCTGCCTCAAGAAGCAGTTTGCTAACACTCTTTTCGTGGAATCTGCAAAGTGATATTTGGGAGCCTATTGGGGCCCATGGTGATAAAGGAAATATCCTCACATAATAACTAAAGAGAAGCTTTCTGAGAAACTGCATTGCCAAGTGTGAATGCAACTCACAGAGTTACACGTTTCTCTTCAGTGATCAGTTTGTTAGCACAGTTTTCTGGAAATCTGCAATTAGATACTTCATAGCGCAATGAACATTACAGTGACAAAGGAAATATCCACAGATGAAAACTAGAAAGAAGCTTTCTTAGAAACTTCTTGGTGATGTGTGAATTCATCTCACAGAGTTACACTTATGTTTCGTGGAGCAGTCCATTAACACTGTCTTTGAGGAATCTGAGAAGGGCTTCTTTGGATCACATTGAGGCCTACGCTGATAAAGGAAATTTCATCCGTTCAAAACGTGAAAGAAGCTTTCTGAGAAACTTCTTTCTGATCTGTGAGTTCATCTCACAGAGTTACAACCTCTGCCTCAAGAAGCAGTTTGCTAACACTCTTTTCGTGGAATCTGCAAAGTGATATTTGGGAGCCTATTGGGGCCCATGGTGATAAAGGAAATATCCTCACATAATAACTAAAGAGAAGCTTTCTGAGAAACTGCATTGCCAAGTGTGAATGCAACTCACAGAGTTACACGTTTCTCTTCAGTGATCAGTTTGTTAGCACAGTTTTCTGGAAATCTGCAATTAGATACTTCATAGCGCAATGAACATTACAGTGACAAAGGAAATATCCACAGATGAAAACTAGAAAGAAGCTTTCTTAGAAACTTCTTGGTGATGTGTGAATTCATCTCACAGAGTTACACTTATGTTTCGTGGAGCAGTCCATTAACACTGTCTTTGAGGAATCTGAGAAGGGCTTCTTTGGATCACATTGAGGCCTACGCTGATAAAGGAAATTTCATCCGTTCAAAACGTGAAAGAAGCTTTCTGAGAAACTTCTTTCTGATCTGTGAGTTCATCTCACAGAGTTACAACCTCTGCCTCAAGAAGCAGTTTGCTAACACTCTTTTCGTGGAATCTGCAAAGTGATATTTGGGAGCCTATTGGGGCCCATGGTGATAAAGGAAATATCCTCACATAATAACTAAAGAGAAGCTTTCTGAGAAACTGCATTGCCAAGTGTGAATGCAACTCACAGAGTTACACGTTTCTCTTCAGTGATCAGTTTGTTAGCACAGTTTTCTGGAAATCTGCAATTAGATACTTCATAGCGCAATGAACATTACAGTGACAAAGGAAATATCCACAGATGAAAACTAGAAAGAAGCTTTCTTAGAAACTTCTTGGTGATGTGTGAATTCATCTCACAGAGTTACACTTATGTTTCGTGGAGCAGTCCATTAACACTGTCTTTGAGGAATCTGAGAAGGGCTTCTTTGGATCACATTGAGGCCTACGCTGATAAAGGAAATTTCATCCGTTCAAAACGTGAAAGAAGCTTTCTGAGAAACTTCTTTCTGATCTGTGAGTTCATCTCACAGAGTTACAACCTCTGCCTCAAGAAGCAGTTTGCTAACACTCTTTTCGTGGAATCTGCAAAGTGATATTTGGGAGCCTATTGGGGCCCATGGTGATAAAGGAAATATCCTCACATAATAACTAAAGAGAAGCTTTCTGAGAAACTGCATTGCCAAGTGTGAATGCAACTCACAGAGTTACACGTTTCTCTTCAGTGATCAGTTTGTTAGCACAGTTTTCTGGAAATCTGCAATTAGATACTTCATAGCGCAATGAACATTACAGTGACAAAGGAAATATCCACAGATGAAAACTAGAAAGAAGCTTTCTTAGAAACTTCTTGGTGATGTGTGAATTCATCTCACAGAGTTACACTTATGTTTCGTGGAGCAGTCCATTAACACTGTCTTTGAGGAATCTGAGAAGGGCTTCTTTGGATCACATTGAGGCCTACGCTGATAAAGGAAATTTCATCCGTTCAAAACGTGAAAGAAGCTTTCTGAGAAACTTCTTTCTGATCTGTGAGTTCATCTCACAGAGTTACAACCTCTGCCTCAAGAAGCAGTTTGCTAACACTCTTTTCGTGGAATCTGCAAAGTGATATTTGGGAGCCTATTGGGGCCCATGGTGATAAAGGAAATATCCTCACATAATAACTAAAGAGAAGCTTTCTGAGAAACTGCATTGCCAAGTGTGAATGCAACTCACAGAGTTACACGTTTCTCTTCAGTGATCAGTTTGTTAGCACAGTTTTCTGGAAATCTGCAATTAGATACTTCATAGCGCAATGAACATTACAGTGACAAAGGAAATATCCACAGATGAAAACTAGAAAGAAGCTTTCTTAGAAACTTCTTGGTGATGTGTGAATTCATCTCACAGAGTTACACTTATGTTTCGTGGAGCAGTCCATTAACACTGTCTTTGAGGAATCTGAGAAGGGCTTCTTTGGATCACATTGAGGCCTACGCTGATAAAGGAAATTTCATCCGTTCAAAACGTGAAAGAAGCTTTCTGAGAAACTTCTTTCTGATCTGTGAGTTCATCTCACAGAGTTACAACCTCTGCCTCAAGAAGCAGTTTGCTAACACTCTTTTCGTGGAATCTGCAAAGTGATATTTGGGAGCCTATTGGGGCCCATGGTGATAAAGGAAATATCCTCACATAATAACTAAAGAGAAGCTTTCTGAGAAACTGCATTGCCAAGTGTGAATGCAACTCACAGAGTTACACGTTTCTCTTCAGTGATCAGTTTGTTAGCACAGTTTTCTGGAAATCTGCAATTAGATACTTCATAGCGCAATGAACATTACAGTGACAAAGGAAATATCCACAGATGAAAACTAGAAAGAAGCTTTCTTAGAAACTTCTTGGTGATGTGTGAATTCATCTCACAGAGTTACACTTATGTTTCGTGGAGCAGTCCATTAACACTGTCTTTGAGGAATCTGAGAAGGGCTTCTTTGGATCACATTGAGGCCTACGCTGATAAAGGAAATTTCATCCGTTCAAAACGTGAAAGAAGCTTTCTGAGAAACTTCTTTCTGATCTGTGAGTTCATCTCACAGAGTTACAACCTCTGCCTCAAGAAGCAGTTTGCTAACACTCTTTTCGTGGAATCTGCAAAGTGATATTTGGGAGCCTATTGGGGCCCATGGTGATAAAGGAAATATCCTCACATAATAACTAAAGAGAAGCTTTCTGAGAAACTGCATTGCCAAGTGTGAATGCAACTCACAGAGTTACACGTTTCTCTTCAGTGATCAGTTTGTTAGCACAGTTTTCTGGAAATCTGCAATTAGATACTTCATAGCGCAATGAACATTACAGTGACAAAGGAAATATCCACAGATGAAAACTAGAAAGAAGCTTTCTTAGAAACTTCTTGGTGATGTGTGAATTCATCTCACAGAGTTACACTTATGTTTCGTGGAGCAGTCCATTAACACTGTCTTTGAGGAATCTGAGAAGGGCTTCTTTGGATCACATTGAGGCCTACGCTGATAAAGGAAATTTCATCCGTTCAAAACGTGAAAGAAGCTTTCTGAGAAACTTCTTTCTGATCTGTGAGTTCATCTCACAGAGTTACAACCTCTGCCTCAAGAAGCAGTTTGCTAACACTCTTTTCGTGGAATCTGCAAAGTGATATTTGGGAGCCTATTGGGGCCCATGGTGATAAAGGAAATATCCTCACATAATAACTAAAGAGAAGCTTTCTGAGAAACTGCATTGCCAAGTGTGAATGCAACTCACAGAGTTACACGTTTCTCTTCAGTGATCAGTTTGTTAGCACAGTTTTCTGGAAATCTGCAATTAGATACTTCATAGCGCAATGAACATTACAGTGACAAAGGAAATATCCACAGATGAAAACTAGAAAGAAGCTTTCTTAGAAACTTCTTGGTGATGTGTGAATTCATCTCACAGAGTTACACTTATGTTTCGTGGAGCAGTCCATTAACACTGTCTTTGAGGAATCTGAGAAGGGCTTCTTTGGATCACATTGAGGCCTACGCTGATAAAGGAAATTTCATCCGTTCAAAACGTGAAAGAAGCTTTCTGAGAAACTTCTTTCTGATCTGTGAGTTCATCTCACAGAGTTACAACCTCTGCCTCAAGAAGCAGTTTGCTAACACTCTTTTCGTGGAATCTGCAAAGTGATATTTGGGAGCCTATTGGGGCCCATGGTGATAAAGGAAATATCCTCACATAATAACTAAAGAGAAGCTTTCTGAGAAACTGCATTGCCAAGTGTGAATGCAACTCACAGAGTTACACGTTTCTCTTCAGTGATCAGTTTGTTAGCACAGTTTTCTGGAAATCTGCAATTAGATACTTCATAGCGCAATGAACATTACAGTGACAAAGGAAATATCCACAGATGAAAACTAGAAAGAAGCTTTCTTAGAAACTTCTTGGTGATGTGTGAATTCATCTCACAGAGTTACACTTATGTTTCGTGGAGCAGTCCATTAACACTGTCTTTGAGGAATCTGAGAAGGGCTTCTTTGGATCACATTGAGGCCTACGCTGATAAAGGAAATTTCATCCGTTCAAAACGTGAAAGAAGCTTTCTGAGAAACTTCTTTCTGATCTGTGAGTTCATCTCACAGAGTTACAACCTCTGCCTCAAGAAGCAGTTTGCTAACACTCTTTTCGTGGAATCTGCAAAGTGATATTTGGGAGCCTATTGGGGCCCATGGTGATAAAGGAAATATCCTCACATAATAACTAAAGAGAAGCTTTCTGAGAAACTGCATTGCCAAGTGTGAATGCAACTCACAGAGTTACACGTTTCTCTTCAGTGATCAGTTTGTTAGCACAGTTTTCTGGAAATCTGCAATTAGATACTTCATAGCGCAATGAACATTACAGTGACAAAGGAAATATCCACAGATGAAAACTAGAAAGAAGCTTTCTTAGAAACTTCTTGGTGATGTGTGAATTCATCTCACAGAGTTACACTTATGTTTCGTGGAGCAGTCCATTAACACTGTCTTTGAGGAATCTGAGAAGGGCTTCTTTGGATCACATTGAGGCCTACGCTGATAAAGGAAATTTCATCCGTTCAAAACGTGAAAGAAGCTTTCTGAGAAACTTCTTTCTGATCTGTGAGTTCATCTCACAGAGTTACAACCTCTGCCTCAAGAAGCAGTTTGCTAACACTCTTTTCGTGGAATCTGCAAAGTGATATTTGGGAGCCTATTGGGGCCCATGGTGATAAAGGAAATATCCTCACATAATAACTAAAGAGAAGCTTTCTGAGAAACTGCATTGCCAAGTGTGAATGCAACTCACAGAGTTACACGTTTCTCTTCAGTGATCAGTTTGTTAGCACAGTTTTCTGGAAATCTGCAATTAGATACTTCATAGCGCAATGAACATTACAGTGACAAAGGAAATATCCACAGATGAAAACTAGAAAGAAGCTTTCTTAGAAACTTCTTGGTGATGTGTGAATTCATCTCACAGAGTTACACTTATGTTTCGTGGAGCAGTCCATTAACACTGTCTTTGAGGAATCTGAGAAGGGCTTCTTTGGATCACATTGAGGCCTACGCTGATAAAGGAAATTTCATCCGTTCAAAACGTGAAAGAAGCTTTCTGAGAAACTTCTTTCTGATCTGTGAGTTCATCTCACAGAGTTACAACCTCTGCCTCAAGAAGCAGTTTGCTAACACTCTTTTCGTGGAATCTGCAAAGTGATATTTGGGAGCCTATTGGGGCCCATGGTGATAAAGGAAATATCCTCACATAATAACTAAAGAGAAGCTTTCTGAGAAACTGCATTGCCAAGTGTGAATGCAACTCACAGAGTTACACGTTTCTCTTCAGTGATCAGTTTGTTAGCACAGTTTTCTGGAAATCTGCAATTAGATACTTCATAGCGCAATGAACATTACAGTGACAAAGGAAATATCCACAGATGAAAACTAGAAAGAAGCTTTCTTAGAAACTTCTTGGTGATGTGTGAATTCATCTCACAGAGTTACACTTATGTTTCGTGGAGCAGTCCATTAACACTGTCTTTGAGGAATCTGAGAAGGGCTTCTTTGGATCACATTGAGGCCTACGCTGATAAAGGAAATTTCATCCGTTCAAAACGTGAAAGAAGCTTTCTGAGAAACTTCTTTCTGATCTGTGAGTTCATCTCACAGAGTTACAACCTCTGCCTCAAGAAGCAGTTTGCTAACACTCTTTTCGTGGAATCTGCAAAGTGATATTTGGGAGCCTATTGGGGCCCATGGTGATAAAGGAAATATCCTCACATAATAACTAAAGAGAAGCTTTCTGAGAAACTGCATTGCCAAGTGTGAATGCAACTCACAGAGTTACACGTTTCTCTTCAGTGATCAGTTTGTTAGCACAGTTTTCTGGAAATCTGCAATTAGATACTTCATAGCGCAATGAACATTACAGTGACAAAGGAAATATCCACAGATGAAAACTAGAAAGAAGCTTTCTTAGAAACTTCTTGGTGATGTGTGAATTCATCTCACAGAGTTACACTTATGTTTCGTGGAGCAGTCCATTAACACTGTCTTTGAGGAATCTGAGAAGGGCTTCTTTGGATCACATTGAGGCCTACGCTGATAAAGGAAATTTCATCCGTTCAAAACGTGAAAGAAGCTTTCTGAGAAACTTCTTTCTGATCTGTGAGTTCATCTCACAGAGTTACAACCTCTGCCTCAAGAAGCAGTTTGCTAACACTCTTTTCGTGGAATCTGCAAAGTGATATTTGGGAGCCTATTGGGGCCCATGGTGATAAAGGAAATATCCTCACATAATAACTAAAGAGAAGCTTTCTGAGAAACTGCATTGCCAAGTGTGAATGCAACTCACAGAGTTACACGTTTCTCTTCAGTGATCAGTTTGTTAGCACAGTTTTCTGGAAATCTGCAATTAGATACTTCATAGCGCAATGAACATTACAGTGACAAAGGAAATATCCACAGATGAAAACTAGAAAGAAGCTTTCTTAGAAACTTCTTGGTGATGTGTGAATTCATCTCACAGAGTTACACTTATGTTTCGTGGAGCAGTCCATTAACACTGTCTTTGAGGAATCTGAGAAGGGCTTCTTTGGATCACATTGAGGCCTACGCTGATAAAGGAAATTTCATCCGTTCAAAACGTGAAAGAAGCTTTCTGAGAAACTTCTTTCTGATCTGTGAGTTCATCTCACAGAGTTACAACCTCTGCCTCAAGAAGCAGTTTGCTAACACTCTTTTCGTGGAATCTGCAAAGTGATATTTGGGAGCCTATTGGGGCCCATGGTGATAAAGGAAATATCCTCACATAATAACTAAAGAGAAGCTTTCTGAGAAACTGCATTGCCAAGTGTGAATGCAACTCACAGAGTTACACGTTTCTCTTCAGTGATCAGTTTGTTAGCACAGTTTTCTGGAAATCTGCAATTAGATACTTCATAGCGCAATGAACATTACAGTGACAAAGGAAATATCCACAGATGAAAACTAGAAAGAAGCTTTCTTAGAAACTTCTTGGTGATGTGTGAATTCATCTCACAGAGTTACACTTATGTTTCGTGGAGCAGTCCATTAACACTGTCTTTGAGGAATCTGAGAAGGGCTTCTTTGGATCACATTGAGGCCTACGCTGATAAAGGAAATTTCATCCGTTCAAAACGTGAAAGAAGCTTTCTGAGAAACTTCTTTCTGATCTGTGAGTTCATCTCACAGAGTTACAACCTCTGCCTCAAGAAGCAGTTTGCTAACACTCTTTTCGTGGAATCTGCAAAGTGATATTTGGGAGCCTATTGGGGCCCATGGTGATAAAGGAAATATCCTCACATAATAACTAAAGAGAAGCTTTCTGAGAAACTGCATTGCCAAGTGTGAATGCAACTCACAGAGTTACACGTTTCTCTTCAGTGATCAGTTTGTTAGCACAGTTTTCTGGAAATCTGCAATTAGATACTTCATAGCGCAATGAACATTACAGTGACAAAGGAAATATCCACAGATGAAAACTAGAAAGAAGCTTTCTTAGAAACTTCTTGGTGATGTGTGAATTCATCTCACAGAGTTACACTTATGTTTCGTGGAGCAGTCCATTAACACTGTCTTTGAGGAATCTGAGAAGGGCTTCTTTGGATCACATTGAGGCCTACGCTGATAAAGGAAATTTCATCCGTTCAAAACGTGAAAGAAGCTTTCTGAGAAACTTCTTTCTGATCTGTGAGTTCATCTCACAGAGTTACAACCTCTGCCTCAAGAAGCAGTTTGCTAACACTCTTTTCGTGGAATCTGCAAAGTGATATTTGGGAGCCTATTGGGGCCCATGGTGATAAAGGAAATATCCTCACATAATAACTAAAGAGAAGCTTTCTGAGAAACTGCATTGCCAAGTGTGAATGCAACTCACACAGCGTTTCTCTTCAGTGATCAGTTTGTTAGCACAGTTTTCTGGAAATCTGCAATTAGATACTTCATAGCGCAATGAACATTACAGTGACAAAGGAAATATCCACAGATGAAAACTAGAAAGAAGCTTTCTTAGAAAACTTCTTGGTGATGTGTGAATTCATCTCACAGAGTTACACTTATGTTTCGTGGAGCAGTCCATTAACACTGTCTTTGAGGAATCTGAGAAGGGCTTCTTTGGATCACATTGAGGCCTACGCTGATAAAGGAAATTTCATCCGTTCAAAACGTGAAAGAAGCTTTCTGAGAAACTTCTTTCTGATCTGTGAGTTCATCTCACAGAGTTACAACCTCTGCCTCAAGAAGCAGTTTGCTAACACTCTTTTCGTGGAATCTGCAAAGTGATATTTGGGAGCCTATTAGGGCCCATGGTGATAAAGGAAATAGCCTCACATACTAACTAAAGAGAAGCTTTCTGAGAAACTGCATTGCCAAGTGTGAATGCAACTCACAGAGTTACACGTTTCTCTTCAGTGATCAGTTTGTTAGCACAGTTTTCTGGAAATCTGCAATTAGATACTTCATAGCGTAATGAACATTACAGTGACAAAGGAAATATCCACAGATGAAAACTAGAAAGAAGCTTTCTTAGAAACTTCTTGGTGATGTGTGAATTCATCTCACAGAGTTACACTTATGTTTCGTGGAGCAGTCCATTAACACTGTCTTTGAGGAATCTGAGAAGGGCTTCTTTGGATCACATTGAGGCCTACGCTGATAAAGGAAATTTCATCCGTTCAAAACGTGAAAGAAGCTTTCTGAGAAACTTCTTTCTGATCTGTGAGTTCATCTCACAGAGTTACAACCTCTGCCTCAAGAAGCAGTTTGCTAACACTCTTTTCGTGGAATCTGCAAAGTGATATTTGGGAGCCTATTGGGGCCCATGGTGATAAAGGAAATATCCTCACATAATAACTAAAGAGAAGCTTTCTGAGAAACTGCATTGCCAAGTGTGAATGCAACTCACAGAGTTACACGTTTCTCTTCAGTGATCAGTTTGTTAGCACAGTTTTCTGGAAATCTGCAATTAGATACTTCATAGCGCAATGAACATTACAGTGACAAAGGAAATATCCACAGATGAAAACTAGAAAGAAGCTTTCTTAGAAACTTCTTGGTGATGTGTGAATTCATCTCACAGAGTTACACTTATGTTTCGTGGAGCAGTCCATTAACACTGTCTTTGAGGAATCTGAGAAGGGCTTCTTTGGATCACATTGAGGCCTACGCTGATAAAGGAAATTTCATCCGTTCAAAACGTGAAAGAAGCTTTCTGAGAAACTTCTTTCTGATCTGTGAGTTCATCTCACAGAGTTACAACCTCTGCCTCAAGAAGCAGTTTGCTAACACTCTTTTCGTGGAATCTGCAAAGTGATATTTGGGAGCCTATTGGGGCCCATGGTGATAAAGGAAATATCCTCACATAATAACTAAAGAGAAGCTTTCTGAGAAACTGCATTGCCAAGTGTGAATGCAACTCACAGAGTTACACGTTTCTCTTCAGTGATCAGTTTGTTAGCACAGTTTTCTGGAAATCTGCAATTAGATACTTCATAGCGCAATGAACATTACAGTGACAAAGGAAATATCCACAGATGAAAACTAGAAAGAAGCTTTCTTAGAAACTTCTTGGTGATGTGTGAATTCATCTCACAGAGTTACACTTATGTTTCGTGGAGCAGTCCATTAACACTGTCTTTGAGGAATCTGAGAAGGGCTTCTTTGGATCACATTGAGGCCTACGCTGATAAAGGAAATTTCATCCGTTCAAAACGTGAAAGAAGCTTTCTGAGAAACTTCTTTCTGATCTGTGAGTTCATCTCACAGAGTTACAACCTCTGCCTCAAGAAGCAGTTTGCTAACACTCTTTTCGTGGAATCTGCAAAGTGATATTTGGGAGCCTATTGGGGCCCATGGTGATAAAGGAAATATCCTCACATAATAACTAAAGAGAAGCTTTCTGAGAAACTGCATTGCCAAGTGTGAATGCAACTCACAGAGTTACACGTTTCTCTTCAGTGATCAGTTTGTTAGCACAGTTTTCTGGAAATCTGCAATTAGATACTTCATAGCGCAATGAACATTACAGTGACAAAGGAAATATCCACAGATGAAAACTAGAAAGAAGCTTTCTTAGAAACTTCTTGGTGATGTGTGAATTCATCTCACAGAGTTACACTTATGTTTCGTGGAGCAGTCCATTAACACTGTCTTTGAGGAATCTGAGAAGGGCTTCTTTGGATCACATTGAGGCCTACGCTGATAAAGGAAATTTCATCCGTTCAAAACGTGAAAGAAGCTTTCTGAGAAACTTCTTTCTGATCTGTGAGTTCATCTCACAGAGTTACAACCTCTGCCTCAAGAAGCAGTTTGCTAACACTCTTTTCGTGGAATCTGCAAAGTGATATTTGGGAGCCTATTGGGGCCCATGGTGATAAAGGAAATATCCTCACATAATAACTAAAGAGAAGCTTTCTGAGAAACTGCATTGCCAAGTGTGAATGCAACTCACAGAGTTACACGTTTCTCTTCAGTGATCAGTTTGTTAGCACAGTTTTCTGGAAATCTGCAATGAGATACTTCATAGCGCAATGAACATTACAGTGACAAAGGAAATATCCACAGATGAAAACTAGAAAGAAGCTTTCTTAGAAACTTCTTGGTGATGTGTGAATTCATCTCACAGAGTTACACTTATGTTTCGTGGAGCAGTCCATTAACACTGTCTTTGAGGAATCTGAGAAGGGCTTCTTTGGATCACATTGAGGCCTACGCTGATAAAGGAAATTTCATCCGTTCAAAACGTGAAAGAAGCTTTCTGAGAAACTTCTTTCTGATCTGTGAGTTCATCTCACAGAGTTACAACCTCTGCCTCAAGAAGCAGTTTGCTAACACTCTTTTCGTGGAATCTGCAAAGTGATATTTGGGAGCCTATTGGGGCCCATGGTGATAAAGGAAATATCCTCACATAATAACTAAAGAGAAGCTTTCTGAGAAACTGCATTGCCAAGTGTGAATGCAACTCACAGAGTTACACGTTTCTCTTCAGTGATCAGTTTGTTAGCACAGTTTTCTGGAAATCTGCAATTAGATACTTCATAGCGCAATGAACATTACAGTGACAAAGGAAATATCCACAGATGAAAACTAGAAAGAAGCTTTCTTAGAAACTTCTTGGTGATGTGTGAATTCATCTCACAGAGTTACACTTATGTTTCGTGGAGCAGTCCATTAACACTGTCTTTGAGGAATCTGAGAAGGGCTTCTTTGGATCACATTGAGGCCTACGCTGATAAAGGAAATTTCATCCGTTCAAAACGTGAAAGAAGCTTTCTGAGAAACTTCTTTCTGATCTGTGAGTTCATCTCACAGAGTTACAACCTCTGCCTCAAGAAGCAGTTTGCTAACACTCTTTTCGTGGAATCTGCAAAGTGATATTTGGGAGCCTATTGGGGCCCATGGTGATAAAGGAAATATCCTCACATAATAACTAAAGAGAAGCTTTCTGAGAAACTGCATTGCCAAGTGTGAATGCAACTCACAGAGTTACACGTTTCTCTTCAGTGATCAGTTTGTTAGCACAGTTTTCTGGAAATCTGCAATGAGATACTTCATAGCGCAATGAACATTACAGTGACAAAGGAAATATCCACAGATGAAAACTAGAAAGAAGCTTTCTTAGAAACTTCTTGGTGATGTGTGAATTCATCTCACAGAGTTACACTTATGTTTCGTGGAGCAGTCCATTAACACTGTCTTTGAGGAATCTGAGAAGGGCTTCTTTGGATCACATTGAGGCCTACGCTGATAAAGGAAATTTCATCCGTTCAAAACGTGAAAGAAGCTTTCTGAGAAACTTCTTTCTGATCTGTGAGTTCATCTCACAGAGTTACAACCTCTGCCTCAAGAAGCAGTTTGCTAACACTCTTTTCGTGGAATCTGCAAAGTGATATTTGGGAGCCTATTGGGGCCCATGGTGATAAAGGAAATATCCTCACATAATAACTAAAGAGAAGCTTTCTGAGAAACTGCATTGCCAAGTGTGAATGCAACTCACAGAGTTACACGTTTCTCTTCAGTGATCAGTTTGTTAGCACAGTTTTCTGGAAATCTGCAATGAGATACTTCATAGCGCAATGAACATTACAGTGACAAAGGAAATATCCACAGATGAAAACTAGAAAGAAGCTTTCTTTAGAAACTTCTTGGTGATGTGTGAATTCATCTCACAGAGTTACACTTATGTTTCGTGGAGCAGTCCATTAACACTGTCTTTGAGGAATCTGAGAAGGGCTTCTTTGGATCACATTGAGGCCTACGCTGATAAAGGAAATTTCATCCGTTCAAAACGTGAAAGAAGCTTTCTGAGAAACTTCTTTCTGATCTGTGAGTTCATCTCACAGAGTTACAACCTCTGCCTCAAGAAGCAGTTTGCTAACACTCTTTTCGTGGAATCTGCAAAGTGATATTTGGGAGCCTATTGGGGCCCATGGTGATAAAGGAAATATCCTCACATAATAACTAAAGAGAAGCTTTCTGAGAAACTGCATTGCCAAGTGTGAATGCAACTCACAGAGTGACACGTTTCTCTTCAGTGATCAGTTTGTTAGCACAGTTTTCTGGAAATCTGCAATGAGATACTTCATAGCGCAATGAACATTACAGTGACAAAGGAAATATCCACAGATGAAAACTAGAAAGAAGCTTTCTTAGAAACTTCTTGGTGATGTGTGAATTCATCTCACAGAGTTACACTTATGTTTCGTGGAGCAGTCCATTAACACTGTCTTTGAGGAATCTGAGAAGGGCTTCTTTGGATCACATTGAGGCCTACGCTGATAAAGGAAATTTCATCCGTTCAAAACGTGAAAGAAGCTTTCTGAAAAACTTCTTTCTGATCTGTGAGTTCATCTCACAGAGTTACAACCTCTGCCTCAAGAAGCAGTTTGCTAACACTCTTTTCGTGGAATCTGCAAAGTGATATTTGGGAGCCTATTGGGGCCCATGGTGATAAAGGAAATAGCCTCACATAATAACTAAAGAGAAGCTTTCTGAGAAACTGCATTGCCAAGTGTGAATGCAACTCACAGAGTTACACGTTTCTCTTCAGTGATCAGTTTGTTAGCACAGTTTTCTGGAAATCTGCAATTAGATACTTCATAGCGCAATGAACATTACAGTGACAAAGGAAATATCCACAGATGAAAACTAGAAAGAAGCTTTCTTAGAAACTTCTTGGTGATGTGTGAATTCATCTCACAGAGTTACACTTATGTTTCGTGGAGCAGTCCATTAACACTGTCTTTGAGGAATCTGAGAAGGGCTTCTTTGGATCACATTGAGGCCTACGCTGATAAAGGAAATTTCATCCGTTCAAAACGTGAAAGAAGCTTTCTGAAAACTTCTTTCTGATCTGTGAGTTCATCTCACAGAGTTACAACCTCTGCCTCAAGAAGCAGTTTGCTAACACTCTTTTCGTGGAATCTGCAAAGTGATATTTGGGAGCCTATT
The DNA here is from genome assembly GCF_007565055.1 of Rhinopithecus roxellana. NCBI lineage: Eukaryota > Metazoa > Chordata > Mammalia > Primates > Cercopithecidae > Rhinopithecus > Rhinopithecus roxellana. Next base: position 123,557,546 of record NC_044558.1, on the reverse strand, counting down.
GGGGCCCATGGTGATAAAGGAAATATCCTCACATAATAACTAAAGAGAAGCTTTCTGAGAAACTGCATTGCCATGTGTGAATGCAACTCACAGAGTTACGCCAGTGTTTTTTGGAGCCGTTTCTTAGGGCTGTTTCCGTGGATTCTGAGAAGTGATATTTCAGATAGCTTTGAAGAATAGAAGGAGAAAGGATATATCCTTCAAGAGAAAGCGGAACCAAGCTTTCTGAGAAACTGCTTTGTGATATGTGAATTCATTTCACAGTGTTCTATCACCCTTTCTCGGGGGAGTTTCCTAGCACTCATTTTGAGGAATCTCAGATGTGATGTCTTGGATATCGTTGAATCGCATGCTGAATAAGGAACTCTCCTCAGAGAAACCTGCAGAGAAGCCTTCTCAAAAACTTCTTTGTTGTGGGTGAATTCAGCCCACAGATGTCCATCATTGTTTCCACTGAGAAACTTGCTAGCAGAATTTTCGCAGAATCTGCAATAGGACACACGGTGGCGCTCCAAGACCACAAATAACCCTGTCTTACTAAAGAAAGAAGCTTTCTGAGAAACCGCTTTGTGATGTGTGAATTCAACTCACTAAGTTGCAGCTGTATGTCGTGGGGCCGTGGCCTAGGCCTATTTGTGTGGAATCTGAGAACAGATATTCCCGATCCCTTTGAAAACAATGGGGCCAATGGAAACATCTTCCAATAAAAATGAGAAAGAAGCTTTCTGAGAAACTTCGTTCTGATCTGTGAGTTCATCTCACAGAGTTACAACCTCTGCCTCAAGAAGCAGTTTGCTAACACTCTTTTCGTGGAATCTGCAAAGTGATATTTGGGAGCCTATTAGGGCCCATGGTGATAAAGGAATAGCCTCACATACTAACTAAAGAGAAGCTTTCTGAGGGGGGGGAAACACTGCATTGCCAAGTGTGAATGCAACTCACAGAGTTACACGTTTCTCTTTCAGTAGTGATCAGTTTGTTAGCACAGTTTTCTGGAAATCTGCAATTAGATACTTCATAGCGCAATTAACATTACAGTGACAAAGGAATATCCCACAGATGAAAAATAGAAAGAAGCTTTCTTAGAAACTTCTTGGTGATGTGTGAATTCATCTCACAGAGTTACACTTATGTTTCGTGGAGCAGTCCATTAACACTGTCTTTGAGGAATCTGAGAAGGGCTTCTTTGGATCACATTGAGGCCTAGCTGATAAAGGAAATTTCATCCGTTCAAAACGTGAAAGAAGCTTTCTGAGAAACTTCTTTCTGATCTGTGAGTTCATCTCACAGAGTTACAACCTCTGCCTCAAGAAGCAGTTTGCTAACACTCTTTTCGTGGAATCTGCAAAGTGATATTTGGGAGCCTATTGGGGCCCATGGTGATAAAGGAAATATCCTCACATAATAACTAAAGAGAAGCTTTCTGAGAAACTGCATTGCCAAGTGTGAATGCAACTCACAGAGTTACACGTTTCTCTTCAGTGATCAGTTTGTTAGCACAGTTTTCTGGAAATCTGCAATTAGATACTTCATAGCGCAATGAACATTACAGTGACAAAGGAAATATCCACAGATGAAAACTAGAAAGAAGCTTTCTTAGAAACTTCTTGGTGATGTGTGAATTCATCTCACAGAGTTACACTTATGTTTCGTGGAGCAGTCCATTAACACTGTCTTTGAGGAATCTGAGAAGGGCTTCTTTGGATCACATTGAGGCCTACGCTGATAAAGGAAATTTCATCCGTTCAAAACGTGAAAGAAGCTTTCTGAGAAACTTCTTTCTGATCTGTGAGTTCATCTCACAGAGTTACAACCTCTGCCTCAAGAAGCAGTTTGCTAACACTCTTTCGTGGAATCATAAGGGCTTCTTTGGATCACATTGGGGCCTAAGCTGATAAAGGAAATTTCTTCCGTTCAAACGTGGAAAGAAGCTTTCTGAGAAACTTCTTCTGATCTGTGAGTTCAGCTCACAGAGTTACAAACTCTGCATCAAGCAGCAGATTGTAACACTCTTTTCGTGGAAATCTGCAAAGGTGATATATTGGGAGTCTTGCAGCCATGGGTGAAAAGCAAATATCCTCACATAAATACAAAGAGAAGTTCGTCTGAGAAACTGCAATGGTCAATGTGTGAAAGCAACTCACAGAGTTACACGTTTCCTTCGTGATCATTTTGTTAGCACAGTTTTCTGGAAATCTGCAATGTGATACTTCACACGCAGAACATTACAGTCACAAAGGAATATCCACATCATGAAACTGAAAGAAGCTTCTTAGAAACTTCTTGGTGATGTGTGAATCATCTGCGAGAAGGTCACTTATGTTTCTGGGCAGTCCATTAACACTGTCTTTGGAAACTGAGACGGCGTCTCTTGGATCACATTGAGGCCTACGCTGATAGAAGGAAATTTCATCCGTTTCAAAAACGTAAAAAGCTTTCTGAGAAACTTCTTTCTGATCTGTGAGTTCACCTCACAGAGTTCACACCTCTGCCTCAAGAAGATTTGCTACACTTCTTTCGTGGAATCTGCAAAGTATTTGGGAGCTTGGGGCCCATGGTGTAAGGAAATATCCATATACAACTAGAGAAGCTTTCTGAGAAACTGCATTTCATGTGTGATGCAACTCACAGAGTTACGCCAGTTTTGCCCGTTTTCTCTCAGTGACTCGTTTCGTGGATTCCGAGAGTACTTTCATATAGCTTTGAAGAATGAAGGAAGAATAGAAAATAGAACCCTCCAAGAGAACATAACCAAGCTTTCTGAGAAACGTTTTGTGATATGTGAATTCATTCACAGTGTTCTATCCCCTTTCTATCGGTGGATTCCTAAGCACTCATTTTGAGGAATCTCTGATGTGGATGTCTTGATATCGTTGAATCGCATGCTGAATAAGGAACTATCCTCACTAGAAACCTGCAGATACGCCTTCTCAGACACTTCTTGATTGTGGGTGTAATTCAGCTCCACAGTGTCCATAGTTTTTCCACTGGAAACTTGCCTAGCATTTTTCGCAGATCTCATAGGCACACGGTGGCGCTCGCAGACCCAAATAAATGTCTTAACTAAGAAAGAACTTTCTGAGACGCTTTGTGTGTGTGATTCAACCACAAGTTGCAGCTGTTTTGTTCGTGGGGCGCGCGTGCCTGGCCCTATCTTGTGTGGTGGAATCTGAGAAGAAGATATTCTCACGAGTCCCTTTGAAACAAAAGGGGCAATGGAAACACTCTCCAATAAAATGAGAAAGAGCTTTCTGAAAACTCTTCTGATCTGTGAGTTGTCACAGAGTTACAAACTCTGCCTCAAAAAGCAGTTTGCTAACACCTTTCCGTGGAATCTGCAAGTGATATTTGGAGCCCTAGGGGCACATGGTGATAAGGAATACCTCACATATAACTAAGAAGAAGCTTTCTGGACTGCATTGCCATGTGTGAATGCAACTCACAGAGTTACACGTTTCCCTTCCGTGATCAGTTTGTTAGCACAGTTTTCTGGAAATCTGCAATTAGATACTTCAAAGCGCAAGAACATTACAGTACAAAGGAATATCCACATGTGAAAACTGGAAGAAGCTTCTACTGAAACTTCTTGGTGAGTGTGAATATCACTCACAGAAGTACACTTATGTTTCGTGGAGCAGCCATAACACTGTTCTTGGGGAAACTGAGAGAGGGCTTCTTTGGGATCACATTGGGGCCTAAGCTGATAAAGGAAATTTCTTCTTGTTCAAAAACGTGAAAGAAGCTTTCTGAGAAACTTCTTTCTGATCTGTGAGTTCATCTCACAGAGTTCACAACTCTGCCTCAAGAAGCATATTGCTAACACTCTTTTCGTGGAATCTGCAAAGTGATATTTGGGAGTCTATTGCAGCCCATGGTGATAAAGCAAATATCCTCACATAATAACTAAAGAGAAGCTTCTGAGAAACTGCATTGTCATGGGTGAATGCACTCACAGAGTTCACGTTTCTCTTCAGTGATCAGTTTGTTGCACAGTTTTTACTGGAAATCTGCAATTAGATACTTCACACGCATGAACATTACAGTCACAAGGAAATCCACATATGAACTCTGGAAAGAAGCTTTCTTAGAAACTTCTTGGTGATGTGAATTCATCTCACAGAGTTACACTTATTTTTCGTGGAGCAGTCCATTACAACTGTCTTTGGGGAAACTGAGAGCTTCTTTGGTCACATCATTGAGCCTACGCTGATAAAGGAAATTTCTCCGTTCAAAACGTGAAGAAGCTTTCTGAGAAACTTCTTCTGATCTGTGAGTTCATCTCACAGAGTGTCAACAACCTCTGCCTCAAGAAGAAGTTTGCTAACACTCTTCTCGTGGAATCTGCAAAGTGATATTTGGAGCCTGTGGCCGCACGATTGATAGGAAATACCTCACATAATAACTAAAGAGAAGCTTTCTGAGAAACTGCTTGCCATGTGTGAATGCAACTCACAGAGTTACACGTTTCTCTTCAGTGATCATTTGTTACAGTTTTCTGAATCTGCAATTAGATATTCACAGCGCAATGAACATTACAGTCACAAAGGAAATATCCACATATGAAAACGAAGAAGCTTTCTTAGAAACTTCTTGGTGATGTGTGAATTCATCTCACAGAGTTACACTTAGGTTCGTGGAGCAGTCCATTAACACTGTCTTTGGGGAAACTGAGAAGGGCTTCTTGGATCACATTGGAGGCCTAGCTGATAAAGGAAATTTCTCCGTTCAACGTGAAAGAAGCAACTTCTTTCTGAAAATCTGTGAGTTCATCTCACAGAGTTACAAACGCTGCCTCAAGAAGCAGATTGGCTAACACTCTTTTCGTGGAATCTGCAAAGTGAATTTGGGAGTCTATTGCAGCCAAGGGTGATAAAAGCAATACCTCACATAATAACTAAAGAGAAGCTTTCTGAGAAACTGCATTGATATGTGTCAATGCAACTCACAGAGTTACACGTTTCTCTTCAGTGATCAGTTTGTTAGCACAGTTTTCTGGAGATCTGCAATTCGATACTTCACAGCGCAATGAACATTACAGTCACAAAGGAAATATCCACCTATGAAAACTGGAAAGAAGCTTTCTTAGAAACTTCTTGGTGATGTGTGATTCATCTCACAGAGTTACACTTATGTATCGTGGAGCAGTCCATTAACACTGTCTTTGGGGAAACTGAGAAGGGCTTCTTTGGATCACATTGAGGCCTACGCTGATGAAGGAAATTTCATCCGTTCAAAACGTGAAAGAAGCTTTCTGAGAAACTTCTTTCTGATCTGTGAGTTCATCTCACAGAGTTACAACCTCTGCCTCAAGAAGAAGTTTGCTAACACTCTTCTCGTGGAATCTGCAAAGTGATATTTTGGAACCTGTAGGGGCACATGGTGATAAAGGAAATATCCTCACATAATAACTAAAGAGAAGCTTTCTGAGAAACTGCATTGTCATGTGTGAATGCAACTCACAGAGTTACACGTTTCTCTTCAGTGATCAGTTTGTTAGCACAGTTTTCTGGAAATCTGCAATTAGATACTTCACAGCGCAATGAACATTACAGTGACAAAGGAAATATCCACATATGAAAACTGGAAAGAAGCTTTCTTAGAAACTTCTTGGTGATGTGTGAATTCATCTCACAGAGTTACACTTATGTTTCGTGGAGCAGTCCATTAACACTGTCTTTGGGGAAACTGAGAAGGGCTTCTTTGGATCACATTGAGGCCTACGCTGATAAAGGAAATTTCTTCCGTTCAAAACGTGAAAGAAGCTTTCTGAGAAACTTCTTTCTGATCTGTGAGTTCATCTCACAGAGTTACAACCTCTGCCTCAAGAAGAAGTTTGCTAACACTCTTCTCGTGGAATCTGCAAAGTGATATTTGGAGCCTGTAGGGGCACATGGTGATAAAGGAAATATCCTCACATAATAACTAAAGAGAAGCTTTCTGAGAAACTGCATTGCCATGTGTGAATGCAACTCACAGAGTTACACGTTTCATTCAGTGATCAGTTTGTTAGCACAGTTTTCTGGAGATCTGCAATTAGATACTTCACAGCGCAATGAACATTACAGTCACAAAGGAAATATCCACATATGAAAACTGGAAAGAAGCTTTCTTAGAAACTTCTTGGTGATGTGTGAATTCATCTCACAGAATTACACTTATGTTTCGTGGAGCAGTCCATTAACACTGTCTTTGGGGAAACTGAGAAGGGCTTCTTTGGATCACATTGGGGCCTAAGCTGATAAAGGAAATTTCTTCCGTTCAAAACGTGAAAGAAGCTTTCTGAGAAACTTCTTTCTGATCTGTGAGTTCATCTCACAGAGTTACAAACTCTGCCTCAAGAAGCAGATTGCTAACACTCTTTTCGTGGAATCTGCAAAGTGATATTTGGGAGTCTAGTTGCAGCCCATGGTGATAAAGCAAATATCCTCACATAATAACTAAAGAGAAGCTTTCTGAGAAACTGCATTGTCATGTGTGAATGCAACTCACAGAGTTACACGTTTCTCTTCAGTGATCAGTTTGTTAGCACAGTTTTCTGGAAATCTGCAATTAGATACTTCATAGCGCAATGAACATTACAGTGACAAAGGAAATATCCACATATGAAAACTGGAAAGAAGCTTTCTTAGAAACTTCTTGGTGATGTGTGAATTCATCTCACAGAGTTACACTTATGTTTCGTGGAGCAGTCCATTAACACTGTCTTTGGGGAAACTGAGAAGGGCTACTTTGGATCACATTGAGGCCTACGCTGATAAAGGAAATTTCTTCCGTTCAAAACGTGAAAGAAGCTTTCTGAGAAACTTCTTTCTGATCTGTGAGTTCATCTCACAGAGTTACAAACTCTGCCTCAAGAAGCAGATTGCTAACACTCTTCTCGTGGAATCTGCAAAGTGATATTTGGGAGCCTATTGCAGCCCATGGTGATAAAGCAAATATCCTCACATAATAACTAAAGAGAAGCTTTCTGAGAAACTGCATTGCATGTGTGAATGCAACTCACAGAGTTACACGTTTCTCTTCAGTGATCAGTTTGTTAGCACAGTTTTCTGGAGATCTGCAATTAGATACTTCACAGCGCAATGAACATTACAGTCACAAAGGAAATATCCACATATGAAAACTGGAAAGAAGCTTTCTTAGAAACTTCTTGGTGATGTGTGAATTCATCTCACAGAGTTACACTTATGTTTCGTGGAGCAGTCCATTAACACTGTCTTTGGGGAAACTGAGAAGGGCTTCTTTGGATCACATTGGGGCCTAAGCTGATAAAGGAAATTTCTTCCGTTCAAAACGTGAAAGAAGCTTTCTGAGAAACTTCTTTCTGATCTGTGAGTTCATCTCACAGAGTTACAACCTCTGCCTCAAGAAGAAGTTTGCTAACACTCTTCTCGTGGAATCTGCAAAGTGATATTTTGGAGCCTGTAGGGGCACATGGTGATAAAGGAAATATCCTCACATAATAACTAAAGAGAAGCTTTCTGAGAAACTGCATTGTCATGTGTGAATGCAACTCACAGAGTTACACGTTTCTCTTCAGTGATCAGTTTGTTAGCACAGTTTTCTGGAAATCTGCAATTAGATACTTCACAGCGCAATGAACATTACAGTGACAAAGGAAATATCCACATATGAAAACTAGGAAAGAAGCTTTCTTAGAAACTTCTTGGTGATGTGTGAATTCATCTCAGAGAGTTACACTTATGTTTCGTGGAGCAGTCCATTAACACTGTCTTTGGGGAAACTGAGAAGGGCTTCTTTGGATCACATTGAGGCCTACGCTGATAAAGGAAATTTCATCCGTTCAAAACGTAAAAGAAGCTTTCTGAGAAACTTCTTTCTGATCTGTGAGTTCATCTCACAGAGTTACAACCTCTGCCTCAAGAAGCAGTTTGCTAACACTCTTTTCGTGGAATCTGCAAAGTGATATTTGGGAGCATATTGGGGCCCATGGTGATAAAGGAAATATCCTCATATAATAACTAAAGAGAAGCTTTCTGAGAAACTGCATTGCCATGTGTGAATGCAACTCACAGAGTTACGCCAGTGTTTTTTGGAGCCGTTTCTTAGGACTGTTTCCGTGGATTCCGAGAAGTGATATTTCAGATAGCTTTGAAGAATAGAAGGAGAAAAGAAATACCCTCCAAGAGAAAGCAGAACCAAGCTTTCTGAGAAACTGTTTTGTGATATGTGAATTCATTTCACAGTGTTCTATCACCCTTTATCGGGGGAGTTTCCTAGCACTCATTTTGAGGAATCTCTGATGTGATGTCTTGGATATCGTTGAATCGCATGCTGAATAAGGAACTATCCTCAGAGAAACCTGCAGAGAAGCCTTCTCAGACACTTCTTTGTTGTGGGTGAATTCAGCCCACAGATGTCCATCATTGTTTCCACTGAGAAACTTGCTAGCAGATTTTTCGCAGAATCTGCAATAGGACACACGGTGGCGCTCCAAGACCACAAATAACCTCGTCTTACTAAAGAAAGAAGCTTTCTGAGAAACCGCTTTGTGATGTGTGAATTCAACTCACTAAGTTGCAGCTGTATTTCGTGGGGCCGTGGCCTGGCCCTATTTGTGTGGAATCTGAGAAGAGATATTCCCGATCCCTTTGAAACCAAAGGGGCCAATGGAAACATCTTCCAATAAAAATGAGAAAGAAGCTTTCTGAGAAACTTCTTTCTGATCTGTGAGTTCATGTCACAGAGTTACAAACTCTGCCTCAAGAAGCAGTTTGCTAACACACTTTCCGTGGAATCTGCAAAGTGATATTTGGGAGCCCATAGGGGCACATGGTGATAAAGGAAATATCCTCACATAATAACTAAAGAGAAGCTTTCTGAGAAACTGCATTGCCATGTGTGAATGCAACTCACAGAGTTACACGTTTCCCTTCAGTGATCAGTTTGTTAGCACAGTTTTCTGGAAATCTGCAATTAGATACTTCACAGCGCAATGAACATTACAGTCACAAAGGAAATATCCACATATGAAAACTGGAAAGAAGCTTTCTTAGAAACTTCTTGGTGATGTGTGAATTCATCTCACAGAGTTACACTTATGTTTCGTGGAGCAGTCCATTAACACTGTCTTTGGGGAAACTGAGAAGGGCTTCTTTGGATCACATTGGGGCCTAAGCTGATAAAGGAAATTTCTTCCGTTCAAAACGTGAAAGAAGCTTTCTGAGAAACTTCTTTCTGATCTGTGAGTTCATCTCACAGAGTTACAAACTCTGCCTCAAGAAGCAGATTGCTAACACTCTTTTCGTGGAATCTGCAAAGTGATATTTGGGAGTCTATTGGCAGCCATGGTGATAAAGCAAATATCCTCACATAATAACTAAAGAGAAGCTTTCTGAGAAACTGCATTGTCATGTGTGAATGCAACTCACAGAGTTACACGTTTCTCTTCAGTGATCAGTTTGTTAGCACAGTTTTCTGGAAATCTGCAATTAGATACTTCACAGCGCAATGAACATTACAGTGACAAAGGAAATATCCACATATGAAAACTGGAAAGAAGCTTTCTTAGAAACTTCTTGGTGATGTGTGAATTCATCTCACAGAGTTACACTTATGTTTCGTGGAGCAGTCCATTAACACTGTCTTTGGGGAAACTGAGAAGGGCTTCTTTGGATCACATTGAGGCCTACGCTGATAAAGGAAATTTCATTCCGTTCAAAACGTGAAAGAAGCTTTCTGAGAAACTTCTTTCTGATCTGTGAGTTCATCTCACAGAGTTACAACCTCTGCCTCAAGAAGAAGTTTGCTAACACTCTTCTCGTGGAATCTGCAAAGTGATATTTGGAGCCTGTAGGGGCACCATGGTGATAAAGGAAATATCCTCACATAATAACTAAAGAGAAGCTTTCTGAGAAACTGCATTGCCATGTGTGAATGCAACTCACAGAGTTACACGTTTCTCTTCAGTGATCAGTTTGTTAGCACAGTTTTCTGGAGATCTGCAATTAGATACTTCACAGCGCAATGAACATTACAGTGACAAAGGAAATATCCACATATGAAAACTGGAAAGAAGCTTTCTTAGAAACTTCTTGGTGATGTGTGAATTCATCTCACAGAGTTACACTTATGTTTCGTGGAGCAGTCCATTAACACTGTCTTTGGGGAAACTGAGAAGGGCTTCTTTGGATCACATTGAGGCCTACGCTGATAAAGGAAATTTCTTCCGTTCAAAACGTGAAAGAAGCTTTCTGAGAAACTTCTTTCTGATCTGTGAGTTCATCTCACAGAGTTACAAACTCTGCCTCAAGAAGCAGATTGCTAACACTCTTCTCGTGGAATCTGCAAAGTGATATTTGGGAGTCTGTAGGGCAGCCATGGTGATAAAGCAAATATCCTCACATAATAACTAAAGAGAAGCTTTCTGAGAAACTGCATTGCATGTGTGAATGCAACTCACAGAGTTACACGTTTCTCTTCAGTGATCAGTTTGTTAGCACAGTTTTCTGGAGATCTGCAATTAGATACTTCACAGCGCAATGAACATTACAGTCACAAAGGAAATATCCACATATGAAAACTGGAAAGAAGCTTTCTTAGAAACTTCTTGGTGATGTGTGAATTCATCTCACAGAGTTACACTTATGTTTCGTGGAGCAGTCCATTAACACTGTCTTTGGGGAAACTGAGAAGGGCTTCTTTGGATCACATTGAGGCCTAAGCTGATAAAGGAAATTTCATCCGTTCAAAACGTGAAAGAAGCTTTCTGAGAAACTTCTTTCTGATCTGTGAGTTCATCTCACAGAGTTACAAACTCTGCCTCAAGAAGCAGTTTGCTAACACTCTTCTCGTGGAATCTGCAAAGTGATATTTGGGAGCCCGTACGGGCACATGGTGATAAAGGAAATATCCTCACATAATAACTAAAGAGAAGCTTTCTGAGAAACTGCATTGTCATGTGTGAATGCAACTCACAGAGTTACACGTTTCTCTTCAGTGATCAGTTTGTTAGCACAGTTTTCTGGAAATCTGCAATTAGATACTTCACAGCGCAATGAACATTACAGTCACAAAGGAAATATCCACATATGAAAACTGGAAAGAAGCTTTCTTAGAAACTTCTTGGTGATGTGTGAATTCATCTCACAGAGTTACACTTATGTTTCGTGGAGCAGTCCATTAACACTGTCTTTGGGGAAACTGAGAAGGGCTTCTTTGGATCACATTGGGGCCTAAGCTGATAAAGGAAATTTCTTCCGTTCAAAACGTGAAAGAAGCTTTCTGAGAAACTTCTTTCTGATCTGTGAGTTCATCTCACAGAGTTACAAACTCTGCCTCAAGAAGCAGATTGCTAACACTCTTTTCGTGGAATCTGCAAAGTGATATTTGGGAGTCTATTGCAGCCCATGGTGATAAAGCAAATATCCTCACATAATAACTAAAGAGAAGCTTTCTGAGAAACTGCATTGTCATGTGTGAATGCAACTCACAGAGTTACACGTTTCTCTTCAGTGATCAGTTTGTTAGCACAGTTTTCTGGAAATCTGCAATTAGATACTTCACAGCGCAATGAACATTACAGTGACAAAGGAAATATCCACATATGAAAACTGGAAAGAAGCTTTCTTAGAAACTTCTTGGTGATGTGTGAATTCATCTCACAGAGTTACACTTATGTTTCGTGGAGCAGTCCATTAACACTGTCTTTGGGGAAACTGAGAAGGGCTTCTTTGGATCACATTGAGGCCTACGCTGATAAAGGAAATTTCTTCCGTTCAAAACGTGAAAGAAGCTTTCTGAGAAACTTCTTTCTGATCTGTGAGTTCATCTCACAGAGTTACAACCTCTGCCTCAAGAAGCAGATTGCTAACACTCTTTTCGTGGAATCTGCAAAGTGATATTTGGGAGTCTATTGCAGCCCATGGTGATAAAGGCAAATATCCTCACATAATAACTAAAGAGAAGCTTTCTGAGAAACTGCATTGTCATGTGTGAATGCAACTCACAGAGTTACACGTTTCTCTTCAGTGATCAGTTTGTTAGCACAGTTTTCTGGAAATCTGCAATTAGATACTTCACAGCGCAATGAACATTACAGTCACAAAGGAAATATCCACATATGAAAACTAGAAAGAAGCTTTCTTAGAAACTTCTTGGTGATGTGTGAATTCATCTCAGAGAGTTACACTTATGTTTCGTGGAGCAGTCCATTAACACTGTCTTTGAGGAAACTGAGAAGGGCTTCCTTGGATCACATTGAGGCCTACGCTGATAAAGGAAATTTCATCCGTTCAAAACGTAAAAGAAGCTTTCTGAGAAACTTCTTTCTGATCTGTGAGTTCATCTCACAGAGTTACAACCTCTGCCTCAAGAAGCAGTTTGCTAACACTCTTTTCGTGGAATCTGCAAAGTGATATTTGGGAGCATATTGGGGCCCATGGTGATAAAGGAAATATCCTCATATAATAACTAAAGAGAAGCTTTCTGAGAAACTGCATTGCCATGTGTGAATGCAACTCACAGAGTTACGCCAGTGTTTTTTGGAGCCGTTTCTTAGGACTGTTTCCGTGGATTCCGAGAAGTGATATTTCAGATAGCTTTGAAGAATAGAAGGAGAAAAGAAATACCCTCCAAGAGAAAGCAGAACCAAGCTTTCTGAGAAACTGTTTTGTGATATGTGAATTCATTTCACAGTGTTCTATCACCCTTTATCGGGGGAGTTTCCTAGCACTCATTTTGAGGAATCTCTGATGTGATGTCTTGGATATCGTTGAATCGCATGCTGAATAAGGAACTATCCTCAGAGAAACCTGCAGAGAAGCCTTCTCAGACACTTCTTTGTTGTGGGTGAATTCAGCCCACAGATGTCCATCATTGTTTCCACTGAGAAACTTGCTAGCAGATTTTTCGCAGAATCTGCAATAGGACACACGGTGGCGCTCCAAGACCACAAATAACCTCGTCTTACTAAAGAAAGAAGCTTTCTGAGAAACCGCTTTGTGATGTGTGAATTCAACTCACTAAGTTGCAGCTGTATTTCGTGGGGCCGTGGCCTGGCCCTATTTGTGTGGAATCTGAGAAGAGATATTCCCGATCCCTTTGAAACCAAAGGGGCCAATGGAAACATCTTCCAATAAAAATGAGAAAGAAGCTTTCTGAGAAACTTCTTTCTGATCTGTGAGTTCATGTCACAGAGTTACAAACTCTGCCTCAAGAAGCAGTTTGCTAACACACTTTCCGTGGAATCTGCAAAGTGATATTTGGGAGCCCATAGGGGCACATGGTGATAAAGGAAATATCCTCACATAATAACTAAAGAGAAGCTTTCTGAGAAACTGCATTGCCATGTGTGAATGCAACTCACAGAGTTACACGTTTCCCTTCCGTGATCAGTTTGTTAGCACAGTTTTCTGGAAATCTGCAATTAGATACTTCACAGCGCAATGAACATTACAGTCACAAAGGAAATATCCACATGTGAAAACTGGAAAGAAGCTTTCTTAGAAACTTCTTGGTGATGTGTGAATTCATCTCACAGAATTACACTTATGTTTCGTGGAGCAGTCCATTAACACTGTCTTTGGGGAAACTGAGAAGGGCTTCTTTGGATCACATTGGGGCCTAAGCTGATAAAGGAAATTTCTTCCGTTCAAAACGTGAAAGAAGCTTTCTGAGAAACTTCTTTCTGATCTGTGAGTTCATCTCACAGAGTTACAAACTCTGCCTCAAGAAGCAGATTGCTAACACTCTTTTCGTGGAATCTGCAAAGTGATATTTGGGAGTCTATTGCAGCCCATGGTGATAAAGCAAATATCCTCACATAATAACTAAAGAGAAGCTTTCTGAGAAACTGCATTGTCATGTGTGAATGCAACTCACAGAGTTACACGTTTCTCTTCAGTGATCAGTTTGTTAGCACAGTTTTCTGGAAATCTGCAATTAGATACTTCACAGCGCAATGAACATTACAGTGACAAAGGAAATATCCACATATGAAAACTGGAAAGAAGCTTTCTTAGAAACTTCTTGGTGATGTGTGAATTCATCTCACAGAGTTACACTTATGTTTCGTGGAGCAGTCCATTAACACTGTCTTTGGGGAAACTGAGAAGGGCTTCTTTGGATCACATTGAGGCCTACGCTGATAAAGGAAATTTCATCCGTTCAAAACGTGAAAGAAGCTTTCTGAGAAACTTCTTTCTGATCTGTGAGTTCATCTCACAGAGTTACAACCTCTGCCTCAAGAAGAAGTTTGCTAACACTCTTCTCGTGGAATCTGCAAAGTGATATTTTGGAGCCTGTAGGGGCACATGGTGATAAAGGAAATATCCTCACATAATAACTAAAGAGAAGCTTTCTGAGAAACTGCATTGCCATGTGTGAATGCAACTCACAGAGTTACACGTTTCTCTTCAGTGATCAGTTTGTTAGCACAGTTTTCTGGAAATCTGCAATTAGATACTTCACAGCGCAATGAACATTACAGTCACAAAGGAAATATCCACATATGAAAACTGGAAAGAAGCTTTCTTAGAAACTTCTTGGTGATGTGTGAATTCATCTCACAGAGTTACACTTATGTTTCGTGGAGCAGTCCATTAACACTGTCTTTGGGGAAACTGAGAAGGGCTTCTTTGGATCACATTGAGGCCTACGCTGATAAAGGAAATTTCTTCCGTTCAAAACGTGAAAGAAGCTTTCTGAGAAACTTCTTTCTGATCTGTGAGTTCATCTCACAGAGTTACAACCTCTGCCTCAAGAAGAAGTTTGCTAACACTCTTCTCGTGGAATCTGCAAAGTGATATTTGGGAGCCTGTAGGGGCACCATGGTGATAAAGGAAATATCCTCACATAATAACTAAAGAGAAGCTTTCTGAGAAACTGCATTGCCATGTGTGAATGCAACTCACAGAGTTACACGTTTCTCTTCAGTGATCAGTTTGTTAGCACAGTTTTCTGGAGATCTGCAATTAGATACTTCACAGCGCAATGAACATTACAGTCACAAAGGAAATATCCACATATGAAAACTGGAAAGAAGCTTTCTTAGAAACTTCTTGGTGATGTGTGAATTCATCTCACAGAATTACACTTATGTTTCGTGGAGCAGTCCATTAACACTGTCTTTGGGGAAACTGAGAAGGGCTTCTTTGGATCACATTGGGGCCTAAGCTGATAAAGGAAATTTCTTCCGTTCAAAACGTGAAAGAAGCTTTCTGAGAAACTTCTTTCTGATCTGTGAGTTCATCTCACAGAGTTACAAACTCTGCCTCAAGAAGCAGATTGCTAACACTCTTTTCGTGGAATCTGCAAAGTGATATTTGGGAGTCTATTGCAGCCCATGGTGATAAAGCAAATATCCTCACATAATAACTAAAGAGAAGTTTTCTGAGAAACTGCATTGTCATGTGTGAATGCAACTCACAGAGTTACACGTTTCTCTTCAGTGATCAGTTTGTTAGCACAGTTTTCTGGAAATCTGCAATTAGATACTTCACAGCGCAATGAACATTACAGTCACAAAGGAAATATCCACATATGAAAACTAGAAAGAAACTTTCTTAGAAACTTCTTGGTGATGTGTGAATTCATCTCAGAGAGTTACACTTATGTTTCGTGGAGCAGTCCATTAACACTGTCTTTGAGGAAACTGAGAAGGGCTTCCTTGGATCACATTGAGGCCTACGCTGATAAAGGAAATTTCATCCGTTCAAAACGTAAAAGAAGCTTTCTGAGAAACTTCTTTCTGATCTGTGAGTTCATCTCACAGAGTTACAACCTCTGCCTCAAGAAGCAGTTTGCTAACACTCTTTTCGTGGAATCTGCAAAGTGATATTTGGGAGCATATTGGGGCCCATGGTGATAAAGGAAATATCCTCATATAATAACTAAAGAGAAGCTTTCTGAGAAACTGCATTGCCATGTGTGAATGCAACTCACAGAGTTACGCCAGTGTTTTTTGGAGCCGTTTCTTAGGACTGTTTCCGTGGATTCCGAGAAGTGATATTTCAGATAGCTTTGAAGAATAGAAGGAGAAAAGAAATACCCTCCAAGAGAAAGCAGAACCAAGCTTTCTGAGAAACTGTTTTGTGATATGTGAATTCATTTCACAGTGTTCTATCACCCTTTATCGGGGGAGTTTCCTAGCACTCATTTTGAGGAATCTCTGATGTGATGTCTTGGATATCGTTGAATCGCATGCTGAATAAGGAACTATCCTCAGAGAAACCTGCAGAGAAGCCTTCTCAGACACTTCTTTGTTGTGGGTGAATTCAGCCCACAGATGTCCATCATTGTTTCCACTGAGAAACTTGCTAGCAGATTTTTCGCAGAATCTGCAATAGGACACACGGTGGCGCTCCAAGACCACAAATAACCTCGTCTTACTAAAGAAAGAAGCTTTCTGAGAAACCGCTTTGTGATGTGTGAATTCAACTCACTAAGTTGCAGCTGTATTTCGTGGGGCCGTGGCCTGGCCCTATTTGTGTGGAATCTGAGAAGAGATATTCCCGATCCCTTTGAAACCAAAGGGGCCAATGGAAACATCTTCCAATAAAAATGAGAAAGAAGCTTTCTGAGAAACTTCTTTCTGATCTGTGAGTTCATGTCACAGAGTTACAAACTCTGCCTCAAGAAGCAGTTTGCTAACACACTTTCCGTGGAATCTGCAAAGTGATATTTGGGAGCCCATAGGGGCACATGGTGATAAAGGAAATATCCTCACATAATAACTAAAGAGAAGCTTTCTGAGAAACTGCATTGCCATGTGTGAATGCAACTCACAGAGTTACACGTTTCCCTTCCGTGATCAGTTTGTTAGCACAGTTTTCTGGAAATCTGCAATTAGATACTTCACAGCGCAATGAACATTACAGTCACAAAGGAAATATCCACATATGAAAACTGGAAAGAAGCTTTCTTAGAAACTTCTTGGTGATGTGTGAATTCATCTCACAGAATTACACTTATGTTTCGTGGAGCAGTCCATTAACACTGTCTTTGGGGAAACTGAGAAGGGCTTCTTTGGATCACATTGGGGCCTAAGCTGATAAAGGAAATTTCTTCCGTTCAAAACGTGAAAGAAGCTTTCTGAGAAACTTCTTTCTGATCTGTGAGTTCATCTCACAGAGTTACAAACTCTGCCTCAAGAAGCAGATTGCTAACACTCTTTTCGTGGAATCTGCAAAGTGATATTTGGGAGTCTATTGCAGCCCATGGTGATAAAGCAAATATCCTCACATAATAACTAAAGAGAAGCTTTCTGAGAAACTGCATTGTCATGTGTGAATGCAACTCACAGAGTTACACGTTTCTCTTCAGTGATCAGTTTGTTAGCACAGTTTTCTGGAAATCTGCAATTAGATACTTCACAGCGCAATGAACATTACAGTGACAAAGGAAATATCCACATATGAAAACTGGAAAGAAGCTTTCTTAGAAACTTCTTGGTGATGTGTGAATTCATCTCACAGAGTTACACTTATGTTTCGTGGAGCAGTCCATTAACACTGTCTTTGGGGAAACTGAGAAGGGCTTCTTTGGATCACATTGAGGCCTACGCTGATAAAGGAAATTTCATCCGTTCAAAACGTGAAAGAAGCTTTCTGAGAAACTTCTTTCTGATCTGTGAGTTCATCTCACAGAGTTACAACCTCTGCCTCAAGAAGAAGTTTGCTAACACTCTTCTCGTGGAATCTGCAAAGTGATATTTTGGAGCCTGTAGGGGCACATGGTGATAAAGGAAATATCCTCACATAATAACTAAAGAGAAGCTTTCTGAGAAACTGCATTGCCATGTGTGAATGCAACTCACAGAGTTACACGTTTCTCTTCAGTGATCAGTTTGTTAGCACAGTTTTCTGGAAATCTGCAATTAGATACTTCACAGCGCAATGAACATTACAGTCACAAAGGAAATATCCACATATGAAAACTGGAAAGAAGCTTTCTTAGAAACTTCTTGGTGATGTGTGAATTCATCTCACAGAGTTACACTTATGTTTCGTGGAGCAGTCCATTAACACTGTCTTTGGGGAAACTGAGAAGGGCTTCTTTGGATCACATTGAGGCCTAAGCTGATAAAGGAAATTTCTTCCGTTCAAAACGTGAAAGAAGCTTTCTGAGAAACTTCTTTCTGATCTGTGAGTTCATCTCACAGAGTTACAACCTCTGCCTCAAGAAGCAGATTGCTAACACTCTTTTCGTGGAATCTGCAAAGTGATATTTGGGAGTCTATTGCAGGCCCATGGTGATAAAGCAAATATCCTCACATAATAACTAAAGAGAAGCTTTCTGAGAAACTGCATTGTCATGTGTGAATGCAACTCACAGAGTTACACGTTTCTCTTCAGTGATCAGTTTGTTAGCACAGTTTTCTGGAAATCTGCAATTAGATACTTCACAGCGCAATGAACATTACAGTCACAAAGGAAATATCCACATATGAAAACTGGAAAGAAGCTTTCTTAGAAACTTCTTGGTGATGTGTGAATTCATCTCACAGAAGTTACACTTATGTTTCGTGGAGCAGTCCATTAACACTGTCTTTGGGGAAACTGAGAAGGGCTTCTTTGGATCACATTGAGGGCCTAAGCTGATAAAGGAAATTTCTTCCGTTCAAAACGTGAAAGAAGCTTTCTGAGAAACTTCTTTCTGATCTGTGAGTTCATCTCACAGAGTTACAAACTCTGCCTCAAGAAGCAGATTGCTAACACTCTTTTCGTGGAATCTGCAAAGTGATATTTGGGAGTCTATTGCAGGCCCATGGTGATAAAGGCAAATATCCTCACATAATAACTAAAGAGAAGCTTTCTGAGAAACTGCATTGTCATGTGTGAATGCAACTCACAGAGTTACACGTTTCTCTTCAGTGATCAGTTTGTTAGCACAGTTTTCTGGAAATCTGCAATTAGATACTTCACAGCGCAATGAACATTACAGTCACAAAGGAAATATCCACATATGAAAACTAGAAAGAAACTTTCTTAGAAACTTCTTGGTGATGTGTGAATTCATCTCAGAGAGTTACACTTATGTTTCGTGGAGCAGTCCATTAACACTGTCTTTGGGGAAACTGAGAAGGGCTTCTTTGGATCACATTGAGGCCTACGCTGATAAAGGAAATTTCATCCGTTCAAAACGTAAAAGAAGCTTTCTGAGAAACTTCTTTCTGATCTGTGAGTTCATCTCACAGAGTTACAACCTCTGCCTCAAGAAGAAGTTTGCTAACACTCTTCTCGTGGAATCTGCAAAGTGATATTTTGGAGCCTGTAGGGGCACATGGTGATAAAGGAAATATCCTCACATAATAACTAAAGAGAAGCTTTCTGAGAAACTGCATTGCCATGTGTGAATGCAACTCACAGAGTTACGCCAGTGTTTTTTGGAGCCGTTTCTTAGGACTGTTTCCGTGGATTCCAAGAAGTGATATTTCAGATAGCTTTGAAGAATAGAAGGAGAAAAGAAATACCCTCCAACAGAAAGCAGAACCAAGCTTTCTGAGAGACTGTTTTGTGATATGTGAATTCATTTCACAGTGTTCTATCACCCTTTATCGGGGGAGTTTCCTAGCACTCATTTTGAGGAATCTCTGATGTGATGTCTTGGATATCGTTGAATCGCATGCTGAATAAGGAACTATCCTCAGAGAAACCTGCAGAGAAGCCTTCTCAGACACTTCTTTATTGTGGGTGAATTCAGCCCACAGATGTCCATCATTGTTTCCACTGAGAAACTTGCTAGCAGATTTTTCGCAGAATCTGCAATAGGACACACGGTGGCGCTCCAAGACCACAAATAACCTTGTCTTACTAAAGAAAGAAGCTTTCTGAGAAACCGCTTTGTGATGTGTGAATTCAACTCACTAAGTTGCAGCTGTATTTCGTGGGGCCGTGGCCTGGCCCTATTTGTGTGGAATCTGAGAAGAGATATTCCCGATCCCTTTGAAACCAAAGGGGCCAATGGAAACATCTTCCAATAAAAATGAGAAAGAAGCTTTCTGAGAAACTTCTTTCTGATCTGTGAGTTCATGTCACAGAGTTACAAACTCTACCTCAAGAAGCAGTTTGCTAACACACTTTCCGTGGAATCTGCAAAGTGATATTTGGGAGCCCATAGGGGCACATGGTGATAAAGGAAATATCCTCACATAATAACTAAAGAGAAGCTTTCTGAGAAACTGCATTGCCATGTGTGAATGCAACTCACAGAGTTACACGTTTCCCTTCCGTGATCAGTTTGTTAGCACAGTTTTCTGGAAATCTGCAATTAGATACTTCACAGCGCAATGAACATTACAGTCACAAAGGAAATATCCACATATGAAAACTAGAAAGAAACTTTCTTAGAAACTTCTTGGTGATGTGTGAATTCATCTCAGAGAGTTACACTTATGTTTCGTGGAGCAGTCCATTAACACTGTCTTTGAGGGAAACTGAGAAGGGCTTCTTGGATCACATTGAGGCCTACGCTGATAAAGGAAATTTCATCCGTTCAAAACGTGAAAAGAAGCTTTCTGAGAAACTTCTTTCTGATCTGTGAGTTCATCTCACAGAGTTACAACCTCTGCCTCAAGAAGCAGTTGCTAACACTCTTTTCGTGGAATCTGCAAAGTGATATTTGGGAGCATATTGGGGCCCATGGTGATAAAGGAAATATCCTCATATAATAACTAAAGAGAAGCTTTCTGAGAAACTGCATTGCCATGTGTGAATGCAACTCACAGAGTTACGCCAGTGTTTTTTGGAGCCATTTCTTAGGACTGTTTCCGTGGATTCCGAGAAGTGATATTTCAGACAGCTTTGAAGAATAGAAGGAGAGAAGAAATACCCTCCAAGAGAAAGCAGAACCAAGCTTTCTGAGAAACTGTTTTGTGATATGTGAATTCATTTCACAGTGTTCTATCACCCTTTATCGGGGGAGTTTCCTAGCACTCATTTTGAGGAATCTCTGATGTGATGTCTTGGATATCGTTGAATCGCATGCTGAATAAGGAACTATCCTCAGAGAAACCTGCAGAGAAGCCTTCTCAGACACTTCTTTGTTGTGGGTGAATTCAGCCCACAGATGTCCATCATTGTTTCCACTGAGAAACTTGCTAGCAGATTTTTCGCAGATCTGCAATAGGACACACGGTGGCGCTCCAAGACCACAAATAACCTCGTCTTACTAAGAAAGAAGCTTTCTGAGAAACCGCTTTGTGATGTGTGAATTCAACTCACTAAGTTGCAGCTGTATTCGTGGGGGCCGTGGCCTGGCCCTATTTGTGTGGAATCTGAGAAGAGATATTCCCGATCCCTTTGAAACCAAAGGGGCCAATGGAAACATCTTCCAATAAAAATGAGAAAGAAGCTTTCTGAGAACTTCTTTCTGATCTGTGAGTTCATTGTCACAGAGTTACAAACTCTGCCTCAAGAAGCAGTTTGCTAACACACTTTCCGTGGAATCTGCAAAGTGATATTTGGGAGCCCATAGGGGCACATGGTGATAAAGGAAATATCCTACATAATAACTAAAGAGAAGCTTTCTGAGAAACTGCATTGCCATGTGTGAATGCAACTCACAGAGTTACACGTTTCCTTCCGTGATCAGTTTGTTA